>NC_079441.1:22024336-22041836 GCF_903798145.1 Danio aesculapii | reverse complement strand
AGCCTTCACATCATCCCATAATTCCTGCTTTATTTCCTGAAATTGTGTTAAGTGATGGCATTAGTTTTTGTCCTGAATGGACCGATGGAGTAGTTATACAGTGTAGTGTTATGCCTCATCCTTGAGGGGTTTTAGAATCACTGCTGTTCCTAATAATGGCACTTAGCAATTGTTAAATTACAGTAAACCTTGATATCACTAGGTTGATTACTGCATGTAGTTGCCAAGGTTTTATAAAACAAATGCATAACGGCAAACATTTAATCATTTATTAATAACAAGTGATCCTTTTTGCCAAGCAGTGTGATTCTTTAGCTGTATTTAGCAGAATGGTTGCCAAGCAACAGAGACACAGCAGTGCAGTAATAATGGTGTAATGTGCTCACAGGTGTTGTCTTAGCCAATCACAGTCAAGGGATGGAACCAAAAGTTTGAAGATCTTTTTTTGTAGCCAATGAAAATGCTCTCCAGTTTTACAACACCAAGCAGTTATGACAAAGTCTTTTGTACATTGTAATAATGTTTTAAAGATGTTAGACACTTTTCCAAAGTATTTCCATTGGATGTGGTCCACTTAAAGCAGGGGTGACCAAACTCTTTCTTGCATAGTTTAGATCCATCCCCAATCAGACACACCTGGGCTAGCTAATCAAGCTCTTAGTAGGCTTGCTAGAAATTTCCTGTCAGGCGTGTTGAGGCAAGTTGGAGCTAAACTCTGCAGGACACCGGCCCTCCAGGAACGAATTTGGGCACCCCTGACTACATGTATGATATACATGTTCTTATTTGAATTTCACATATATAAAATGTCATATATGCAACATACACTCAAAAATTACTTTGACGGCTTGTTTAAACGGAGTTAAAACAATTCTTAATATTTTTGGGACAACTTAATTGTTTCGTTCAATACACTTAATCAATTTGTGTTGTGACAATGTGAAGGATTTGTGTAGATCCCAGCATTTTTACAGTGTATATTGAAAACAATTTCAAGTTTTTCAACGTCTGGAATTACTCAATTATACAAATATATTGAAATATGTTGCATATATTATACATGTGAAATTCAAATATGAACTTGCATGGCCGGTACTGTGCATATACACTGTAAAAAGTGATTAGTTGGAAAAGTTAGTATACTCATTGCCTTCAAATTAATAAATAAATGAACTGTGCATAATTATATAAGTAAAGTGAACACAAGTTACAACAGAAATAATTAATTTTTTTAAGTAAAGTCAACTTGTCAGTTCAAAGGCAATAGGTTTGCTCACTTTAAGTAACCAATTTTTACAGTGTAGTGTCATATACAGTTGAAATCAGAATTATTAACCCCTCTGTTTATTCCCCCACCCCACCCCCCAAATTTCTGTTTAACGGAGAGATTTTTTCCAGCACATTTCTAAACATAATAGTTTTAATAACTAATTTCTAATAACTGATTTATTTTATCTTTGCCATGATGACAGTAAATAGTGTTTGACTAGATATTTTTCAAGACACTTCTACACAGCTTAAAGTAATAATAAAAGGTTTAAGTAGGTTAACTAGGCAGGTTAGGGCTATTAGGCAAGTTATTGTATAACGATGATTTGTTCTGTAGACTATCGAAAATGTATAGCTTAAAGGGGCTAATAATTTTGACCTTAAAATGTTTTTAAAAAAAATTAAAAACTGCTTTTATTTTAGCTGAAATAAAACAAATAAGACTTTTTTCCAGAAGAAAAAATATTATCAGACATACTGTGAAAATTTCCTTGCTCAGTTAAACATCATTTAGGAAATACTTTAAAAAGAAGAAATAGGGTGTAATAATTCTGACTTCAACTGTATCAAATTTATGTATGGAAACCAAAATAAATCCACACAGCTCTGAAACAACTCAAGTGAATGAGAGAGTGTATGTTTTTGGGTGGATTGCACCTGTTCTATACTGCTAATCTGACCTTCCATTGGTTCAGGTGTGGTCTCGGCACTTGTGTTTTGCTAAAGACATCAGCAAATCAAGTTTGCTATAATCTGTGCTGTGTGACTTCATGCCCTTCCTTTTGTAGTAACAATGGGTATCACGTTTCTCAGCTTGCTTGTTTCTGTGTGCCAGCGTTGGTTACTAATTCCTTATTGAGCGACTCTTAACAAGCTTGTGAGTTTATTCTCCTTTGAGCACTGTCAGGGGTACAGCGGGTTCAAACTGAATGCTTTTTATATGCAGGCTCAGTGTTGATGCACTCGCTGGGTTTGCAAGGTAACAGGGCACCGAGGAGCGGTGCTGTTTAATTAGGATCTATTCTATTATCCTGTTACCGGAGGCTTGAGTTGTGAATGTACGTGAGCGAGAGAGTGAATGTATGATCTGGAGCTCCAGGGAGGGTGAAGGATCTCAAGATGTGCCATCGTGAGCCGGGGTTTCCATAGTAATCTCCAGTTTCTGGTCTTTGGCACAGGTTGCTGAGCACATCTTTCCCACATTTGCTTTCTCTTGGTCTTATTTGTTTAATGTAATTAAAGCTCTGCATGCATTAGACTCTGCAAGTTTCTTTGGCAGCCTATGAGAGCAGTGCTTTTGGATCACCTGTAGGTTTCGTTGACTTGTTTTATTGGCATCGCTTTTTCACACCAAAGGCTTTTTGTTTTACATGGTTTTGCTGAGTTGCTGAGTGTTCAGAACAAACTTACATTTTTTTATTTACTGTAGGAGACGTTCTTGCTTCCACAGCTCCCCCTTGTGGTTACTGTGTGGCATTTTAACAGCTGGTGACCCAAGTGTTTTGTTTGGTGTTTATGGGGCAGTTGTGCACACAAAGCAAATGTCTTGAGTGTATTGGACTCACCGCTCTACATTCATCCTTTGCTTTAGCACTTGGCCAAACTGACGAGCTGCCAGCTCCAGTGAACTTCTGAAGAACTTAGCCTGATTTTATTCGGCTCGGCTCATTAGCTGGCTGGGAAAACTGGACTCAGCCTTTCAGAGTTGATGTGTCAGCATGAGTATCAGACCTCTAGTGGGGAGGCTTGGTGTTCAGGACCCCTTTCACCTTTATGTTGGAGCTAAAGGCTTTTTAGATGGGCTTTTTGTCTGCTGCTGCCTTATTAGCATGTTTTCTGTTCTTATTTTCCTGTTACAGAGATATATGCAGTATACTTAGAACTATATATATATATATTTGGTAGAAGTGCCGTCAACCCTGTGCATCAGCCCAGGGAAACAATGCAGTAACTTTAATTTAACCATTTATCATCAAATGCCAAAAGAAAGGAAAACGCAAAACCTATTACCTAGTTTATGCTGATGTATGTTTTGCAAGTTACTTATGCAGACCATAAGGGGTCATTCAGTGAAAATAAAAAGCAGAAATTGTGGGATAATTGTGTTTTATCTTTTGGTTGTCTTCCATTTTTTTTTTGTTTGCCTTGCATTGATACCATAAATAAAGTCCATCGTCATTCCTGATTTGTTGGTATTTTTTTGCTTTATTTTCTTTTTATTTGTCTACCGTCTTATTCATCCAATCGAATTGAAACCCCAAGCAGAATGTTTGAACTTATTTTATTTATTTTTTTTAGATGACCTGATGCCCGGTTCTTTTGTTTCTCTTCTCTGGCCTCTTTAAATTGCACTTCATGCCTGCCTCACGGCCCATAATGCAGGGTTTTTTCTGAACGCACGTTTTAAATACCTGGTCAAATTTGTGTAGTGCCGTGTTGTGTTGTTTTCATGTCTTGTCAGTGTGATTTCTGTTGAAATCTATTGCACGAGTTTCACTGCAACAGGAACCACCTCATTATTTCTTTGTAGCACTTTTCAACAGTGGACTCAGAAACCGCAAAATCAGCCAATGTTTTTTTTGGTGTATCTTGTTTTTAACAGTTGAACGTGTATGTGGAGCTGATTATAATGTTTGGAAAGGTTGTACAGCTATGCCTTCCATCTTTTGGTACTTTTCCCCAACTTTGCAACAAAGTTTTCTGGCTGTTCAGTCCATCTACATGAGAAAATCAGTAGTTAATAAGAGACCCTGATTTCACCTGGTATGCATTTTCGCTAATCTGATCACAATTCAAGAAGCATTTACTGTTGCTTTAATAATCTTGTTAGCACACACAATATAAACATAAAATGCAATGTATACAATAAAAGCAATCCCATTGCCTTTTATTAAACTAAATGGTTGCATTAACCAATCATAAAACTTTTGGACCGAATGGGGAATGTGCACACGGACTTTTAATTGCAGTCAGCCAGCCCCAGGGCTTCTGGAGAATTGTCATCCCATACAAAATCGCTTTTTGTTTAAGATCTGATTTCTTTAAAAAACAGTGATCTTCACTGCCTGGCTGAGATACAATATAAAGTGGGTTTCAGATCAAGCAAGAAGCACTACATAAAATTATATTTTTTTTCTTGCCATGTCTTTAAAATATGTAAATTAATTTTACTCCAGTATTTTTTTTTCACTAGCCTGCTGCTAGTGACAGGACCTGCTTTAACAACCAAATGAACGCTTGAATCTATTAAACTGATTATATTTGAACTACATTACCACGTCGATGCTGTACATAAACCTTTCACCGGAAGTTCATCATTGGCTGAAAAACACTAGCTGTGCATATGCTGTAGCCCATTGATCCACCTTAAATTAGCCTACATTTTAGTGCATCTTATGACATCTTACTGTTTCCTCTTACTTTGTCATGTTGTATATCACTTTAGCATATCGTAATGTGTTACACAGCCCAAGCTAGCAGGAAAACAAGCAAATGAAAAGAATTTTGATGGTAAATATGATTTCAACCGTAATCGATGTGTTTCAGTAGCACCAGAGTAAGGTTGTTTAGGTGTGTTTTCTCACAACGTTTCCCATAACAGCCACATCTCAGCAAACAATTTTGTGTTTAATAGACGTCTAATAGACATCTAAATGTAGACAGCTTGGCTAAAACAAGGCTAAACTTGGGCTGCCATTTGAAAATGTATTAGACATCTAAGTTTAGCCCCCCACCCCCCCCCCCCTTTTCCGAAATGGCCCCCCCACCAATTTGAGTTTGAGACCCCTGAATTAGATGGGTTTTATATGTGTGGTCATTCGTTTCGGTGTATTTGATGACTAGTCTAGTTTTAGACTATTCTTAGACGTCTATTAGATTTTCAATGACAGCCCAAATTTATCATTGTTTTAGCCAAGCTGTCAATGTTTAGATGTCTATTAGACGTTTATTAAACACAAGATTGTTTGCTGGGATGTGGCTGTTATGGGACATGTTGTGAGAATACACATCCAAATAAGATATTCTTACGTTGGGGCTACTGAAACACATGGATTATGTTTTGACGTCTATTAGACATCTATTACACGTCTTTTAATTGATTAATGCAACCAACAAAAATGCTTGCTGAGATGTTGATTAACAAGGTGTTTTTTTCTTTTGTGTGGCTGTTTGAATGCATTTAACCACATGAATATCAATAACCATGAAATTAATCTGTATTTTATTGGTTAAAAAATGGACGGACGCAAAGCCTTTTAGCCTCGCCTACACCCGTATTATTCAGTGTCATCCTCTTGTGATCAGATTGATGAAAATGCATCTTAAACCAAGTTTTCTCTTATTAGTTATTTAAACTTTGCTCTACTTTTCTAAAGGGTCACGCTGAATGATTTGTAGCAGTGACTACTTGAGAAACACTTCTCCATCAAGTATTTGCACACTCTGGGGAAAAGGAATCAAACATGCCTGGTTGTGTTTGTACACCATCAGCTCTGGCAGAATGCTTGCATCGGTTGTCAGTGAAACTTTTAATCTGTATCTGAACACCGTCATCGTTGACTCTTCATCTGCAACTGCCTTTGGTTTGGCTGTGAGCTTCACAAAAATCCACACAGCACTGGTTGAAGTCAAAGATCTTATGATACCAGTCTCTCCTCAACTGTCTGTCTTTTTGTACGCTTGCACTGAGACGCTCGACACAGGACCAAGAGGTGTGATGGACTGAACTCCATTTTCTTTCGACCGCTTTCTAAGTTCTACCTGTTTTCTTGCATGTTTTTGTATCTGACATGCCTGGGAAAGTTTCACAGATCCATGTAACGTTTGCGAAGTTCTATTAAATATGGTGCTGTTTTTTAGTAAGCAGTTGTCGTCGTAGTGATGGACGGGTTCTGTGTATATCTGTTCTTTTTTATGATTTATCAGTGGTTGGTTGTGCTGATCTGGTATGTTATATTCCTCCTTGCGATTTTTGCTTGAGTCATTTTTTTTGTAAGTTCTTTCATTCTTTCTGTCTCGGTCTCTGTTTTCGTTGTCTCTGTATTTGTGAAGAAAATTTATGGTTGCAAGCCTCTAACCTGAACCATGAGTGAATGCCTTGTGAATAAATGGATTTAACGCTCGCGCTCACCGGTTTCTTAATAAAGGACATTTTTAACAGAGTTCATCTCCGTGGCTTATTCTGAATGGCTATTAATATTCATCTGTGCAGTCAGGACTTGTATCTCACTCCATTCCTCAAGGTTTCCCATATGCGGCTTGTTTATTAATTGCACTGGGGTTCGAGATTTGTTTCAAGATATCATTTGCAGTCAATTCTTTTGCTCGGTGAAAAGTTTGTGCTTCCTTTGTGTTCGTGGATCTGTTTCTCCAGCTCAAATCCAACTCCTGTTATAAACACAAGCATCTTAACAAATCTCAGCGCAGCCTCTTGACTTCTAACTCAAAGTGGTTTAGTTAACAAGAACTATCATGCATTTGCAATGGTGTATACAGTATATGCAATATATGGGCCATCAAAAGTTTGAGGTCCGTTTAATGCTTATGATAAAAGTCTCATCTGCTCTCCAAATCTGCATTTATTTGATTAAAAATGAACCCTTTTTACTGTAATCAGGGTGGTACGGGGGCTTAATGGTTAGCACTGTCGCCTCACAACAAGAAGGTCACTGGTTTGAGTCACGGATGGGCCAGTTGGCATTTCTGCGTGGAGTTTGCATGTTCTCCCCATTTTGGCATGCAGTTTCCTCCGGGTGCACCGGTTTCTCCCACAGTTCAAAGACATGCGCTGTAGGTGAATTGAGTAAGCAAATTTAGCCATAGTTTGAGTGTGGGTGAATGTATGGGTATTTTCCAGTATTGGTTACAGCTGGAAGGGCATCCGCTGTGTAAAACATACGCTGGAATAGTTGGTGGTTCATTCCGCTGTGGCGACCCCTGATAAAGAAGGGACTAAGCCTACAGAAAAATGAATGAATGAATATTACTGTAATGGTAAATGTATTCATATAATACTTAAAGCAGTTCTCTAACACAGTGATCCGGTTCTACAGAAACGTTTGGTGAGTAAGAAACTAATTTTGTTAGGAAAATATGTCTTTGTCATTTTAATGTGTCTGTGGTGAATAAAGGTTTTTAATTCAGTCACACCATATTTTAGTTGTTGTGGGTTAACAATACAATCTGTTTTAGTTACGGGAACACTTAAATGTAAGCTGTGTTAGTATTGGCTGAGTTCTATCTAAATAATGTTCACTACAGCACAGATATAAAATATTGTTTCATTTAAGTGAAAATTAAAAATGGGTGAAAAATCAGTTAACCAATATGTTATGGATTTAAACGGATTCCACAACAGTACATGGCTGAATGGGAAGCTGCATAAATTAACATTTTATTAATACATTTAATGTTATAGAAAAAAATTAATGGGGAATAAATAATTCAGTAAAGTTACTTTAGCAATGTAAATTTATCAATATACGTTTTTAAATTAAGGGAAACCAAAAATGCATGCTAGAACAATTTGAAGTACTGTATTCGATTGGGCCAATAACATGATTGGGCATACTTGATGGTTTCTCAATTGGTTCAACACATTATTTCTCACTAAGCCATGTTACAGGCTGTTACTCCAATTGAAAAAAAAAATCTGTTTGCCGAATTTTATTTAAACTAATTAAAAAATTTAGATGTGACCACACCAAAAAATGAGTTTGGGCAGTATTTATTTATTATTTGTTTTTTTTTTTTTTTTTGGAAAAACTTAATTTTAATAGAGAAAATTCCTGATTATCTTTCTTGCTCCCAACATACTTGAAAACTGCACCTGTTGTGTTCATAATGTATTGCACAGATGATTTTTTTTAAAAATACAGTACAAAATAAAAACATCTATGTAAATAATAATGCATCCTACTGGATGATTTATTTAAATGCAAGTGCATATTAAGCCACTTAATAAAAACGGACCAATTTCTGAGCATAAAATGATTATTGGTCAGAATAAATAGACAAACTTTTTAGACAATATTACACTCAGTTTGAGACAAAAACAATACCATTCAGAAAATTTAAAGGGATAATTCACACAAAATTGAAAATGACCTCAATTTACTTCCCTCATGTGATTTTAAAACCTTCATGATTTACTTTCTTCTATTGAGCACAAAAGATATATTTTTTAAATGCTTGTTGGTGATGGTGGTGGCATTTACCCATTAACTTCCACACTAGGTAAAAGAATTACCATCAGTGGGTACCACCAGCAAATATCCTTCAAAATAACTAATTTTGTATTCAACAGAAGAAATTCTAACAGGTTTTGAACAAGTGAAGGGTGATTAAATGATGATAGATTTCAGTGTCCAGATTTTAAACTTTTTATGTGGAATTAACCTGGCTCTCAATCACAAGTGAAAATGTTTATTTTTGACCATGATTGTCAATTTTTGCTAAGTAAAAAAATGCTTTAGATTAGGTTTTTTTTTTCTTTTAGAATTCTATCAGATCTTCACTGAATAAAGCAAATATCACTTTACCCAATCACATATACCCAGTAAATCCAGAGAAACTGATCATTTTCAAGTCATCATACAATCTTTTTTTTTTTTTTTTTTTTTTGAGTACACTAAACTCAAAAGGCCTTCACTGATGCCAATAAACCATCTTTGGGACTTGGTGGAACGGGAGATTTGAATCATGGATGTACAGCCGACAAACCTGCTGCAGCTGCTCTATAATGCTACCATGCCAATATAAACCAAAATCTCAAAGGAAGGTTTCAGCGTCTTATTGCTGAATTGGATCTGAAGGCAAATGGGGTTCCAGCCTACCTGTATGACCAAAGTGTGCCAAATAAAGTGACAGGTTAGTAAATACTGTATACTGATTTATTAGCCATTAATCAAGCTGATAAAGTAGAAAATAACACACAACCCTCCTTTGGATTAGCTTTGAAAACATTTTTTTTAAAAACTCCGTTTACTCTGTGACATTTGTAGTAGTTTAGTGAGATTTTCCGGATTCATCTGTGCCTCCACTGCTCCCCCCTCTTTGTGGACCCCAGAAATGTCACACTCTCCGATGGACCCCAACAGCTGTAAGGAGCGACAGAGAGAGAGAAAGATAGAAAGCACATGGCACTGGCTATTTTTAGAGCTCATTCAGACTAGAATATCCCTCTTTCCTTCTCTTTCCCTGGCTGTGGCTGCTCCTTCTGGATCTCTCCTCGGCTGAAAGTTCTGGAAAATCTTCACAGCGGCTGGACGACTTCATAAAGACCCCAGACCAGTGCAGGACGGTGCATATAAACAACAACAACAACAAAAAAGAGAGAGTCCAGCGATTAAAAGTCAAGTGGAATATCAAACAGGCCAACATGGCTCTACTGTGTTACAACAGAGGCTGCGGGGATCGATTTGATGCAGACAAAAACACAGATGGTAATATTTCTGCTTTAATTTTATGGTTTGTGTGTGTATATATTGTAAAAATGGATGATTATGATTTTTTTCAATTGAAGCAAACTTATTTTAAATGTTCATGTGAAGGTCGTGGTCACAGGCATGTTATATAAATAACCAACAAGTTTTGAGAATCTGAAGCGTTTCATCATTTTCTCTACTAGGCCTCTGAGACTGCTGATTTATCCATTGAATTATATAGAACAGTTATCAAAAGAATGACATCTGCTAGTGTTAGAGATGCTGGAGGCTGATTAAATCATGACAGGATTGTCATTTTAAACTCACTTTAAAGGTGCAGTAGGTGATTATCTTCAGAAACATTTTTGTTGTGCAGGTTGAAAGTCTCTTCACATTCCAATAGTAATGATTAAAGTAAATGATTTAAATGTATTTTTATATTTTGTGTGAGGCATAAGACTAAATGTTCATCCAATTGAAAATTTTCAGGCAGATAATTCCCATAATTCTGATAAGTAGCCCAAACTGTCTGTCAGCAAATGTAGACTTGTACATCTGCGCACCCCTGTTCACGCAGATCCGTCATTTGGGCGTGCACATGCACACGAGAGAGTGACAGGTAAAAACAAATGCTGAATGACACCATGGCTGAAGTATTTCTTTCAGATAGGTAATGTTATGATTTAAACTATTTTAGTCACACAAAGCTTCTGTAGATTGTGTTGTTTTACAAACAGCTTATATGCACAGAAGTCAAAGACTATAGAATACACAAGACCGGTCACTCATACTGTTTTAAATGGGGAAAAGTGTAACGGTCAATATGGCGAATGAAGCCTCGTCTTCTAGTCAATCATTGTTTGCTATAGACTGACGATTCTCCAAGGCAGGGGCTCAAACCAGACATAAATTTCTGCTGATTTTGTGTGATTCAAACGTTTGGAAATGAAACTAAAGACTTTATTGTTGATTCCTAATATGATGCTTTATCATAAGCTTGGCAATTTTGGAGAATTTGATGTTTCCCCATTCAGACAGAATGCCCGAGCATACCTACAGCACATAAAGCTCTTGCTTTGTGTGGAACTGTGTCCAGCTAAAAGTACTACTAATCCCAAGATTCCTGGAGAAGGTCCATGATTTCCGGGAATAGTGTTAGCAGTGGGAAGGTCTAATTTTCCAATAGTGGGCGGCGCAGTAGCTAGCGCTGTCGCCTCACAACAAGAAGGTCACTTGTTTGAGTCTCGGCTGGGCATTTCTGTGTGGAGTTTGCTTGTTCTCCCTGTTCACGTGGGTTTCCTCCCAGTGCTCTGGTTTCCCCCACAAGTCCAAAGACATGCGCTAGAGGTGAATTGGGTAAGCTAAATTGGCCGTAGTGTATGTGTGTGTAATAGTATGTATGGATGTTTCCCAGTGATGGGTTGCAGCTGATTATAAAGGGACTAAACTGAAAAGAAAATGAATGAATAACTTGGTTATAAATGTGGTTAATTTTAAAGAAGGTTAATTTTTTAATGGTTAATTTGCCAACATTCTACAAAATCACTTGCATTCAACAGAAAAAAAACCTCAAACAGGTTTGGAACAAGTTGTGGGTGAGTAAATGACAGTTTTCGTTTTGGGGTGAACTGTGCCTTTAAATTGGCTTTCACTTTGCACCAAGACAGCCTCCTGCTATGTACAACATATCTTTTTTTTTTGTTTGTTTTATTTACACTGACAGGGAATAAAAAAAGTGAATAATTGGATCCACAGAGTCTGTAGCATATTTGGAGGTGTTCTAATCAAAAGTTGCTTCCATGAAAGGCTCATCTGCCAACTGTTTTTGCCAGGCATGTGATTGAATGTGAATGTTTTTATGCCAGCATACAAAGCTTCAATCCTGTTGAGTCGTGTTCATGAAAAAATAATAAGGATGGACTGCAGCCTAGATAAATGTCTCCTGCTAACATATTTCTCTCTCTCACCGCCTGAAGATGCCTGTCTGTTTCACCCAGGAGTGCCAATCTTCCACGACGCCTTAAAGGTGAGCTCAAAATGCATTTTTTTCCTGCGTCTTTGTTCAGACCGCCGGCTGTTCACTTCCTGCGCTGTCTTAACTTGATAAGCACATTGTCTTGGTGTTTTTGCCCGCTTCTTGGGGAGTCTAATATTCATGTTTTTGTTTTGTTTTGTTCTTGGCTGTCTGATGTGGCTCTTTGTTTGGCTTTTCTCCTCAGGGCTGGTCGTGCTGTAAAAAGCGGACGACAGATTTCTCGGAGTTCCTGTCCATCAAGGTATGCTAATAATATGATAATCGTGTCATGCAGTTTTTCATACGACTCACGTACTGTAGACTGGACGAAAATTACATCTCAGACATCCTCCAAATACTGAATGTGTATGGTAACACTTTAAGAAAGTTTCGTTTGTTTTTTATTAGTCAATGGGTGAAAAATTAAACTGCATCAGAATTGTAATACAGCCCCCACCCGTAGCCGACACACACATTTGAATATGTCTCATTTTGTTTTCTAAGCAAAAAAGTAAGAACTAATATACTATAATATTAACCACAAACATTATATAGGTAATTTTTAATTAATTTAATTTAATTAAGTATGCCACTATCAGATCTCATTATAATATCAGGTCAGAATGATGTTGTTTAATGTGCTATCGTCTCACCCATTGTGACCTTTTTGTATTCAATATGCATTCTTTGTATTGAAATCACTTTTGTAAATAGGACAACGAAATAAGACTCATCTTTGAGTTTATACACTCACCGGCCATTAGGTACACCTTTCACTACCGGGTTGGAACACAGTCATTGGGTTGGACCCCCTTTTGCCTTCAGAACTGCCTTAATCATTCAGGCATAGATTTAACAAAGGTACTGGAAATATTCTTTTGCTGCTGTAGCCCATTCGAAGTTACTGTTGCCTTTCTATAAGCTCGAACCAGTCTGATCATCAACAAGGCATTTGCGCCCACAAAACTACTGCTCACTTTTCTCTTTTTCAGACCATTCTCTGTAAACCCTAGAGAGGCTGTGCGTGAAAATTCCAGTAGATCAGCAGTTTCTGAAATACTCAGAACAGCCCATCTGGCGCAAACAACCATGCCACATTCAAAGTTGCTTAAGTCACTGCAGCAGATTGTCTTGACAATGTCTACATGCCTAAATGCACTGAGTTGCTGCCATGTGATTGGATTTATTAGAAATTTGCATGAACAAGCAGTTGGACAGGTGTACCTAATATAGTGGCCGGTGAGTGTATGCAGTCGCCTATTAATTAATATTAAAAGACAAAATGAAATAACAGGTCTAAAAAATGTACAGTAACACTACTTGAAGGTGTGTTCATAAGTCTGTCATGAAACCTTTATAATGATGACGTTACAGCATAAATATGAATGAGATTTTATGCATGCTTATGACAACTGTTATTGAGTGTCAGTGCTTAGTTATGTCATTTTAAATGCAAAGATGACATTATTTATTATAACAGCTTGACATAAATACATCACAAACTGTTTTTGTTTTTGTCACGACAACTTGACATTACCAAGACATCATAACGTTTCAAAAATTTGTCATAAACACTATTGTCATGAGGCATTACAATCGTGTCAGGAATATTTATCTGATCACATTTTCAATGGAAAAAAACTGTATTTGTCATTAAAATGTCTCATTAAATGTGTTAAATAATGTTAAACAGCATCGTTAATATTTAATGACAATTTTAGCTTGTACCACTGTAGTTGAGGTAAAAATAAAAATGAACTAAAATAAAAATGCGGTTACAAAATTCGTGACACGTTTATAATGGTTTTATCACAATCATGTTTATGACAGATTTATGACAAGTTTTGTCTTTATGTCAAGTTGTCATGACAAATACAAAAACAGGTTGTGATGTAGTTGTCAAGTTGTCAAAACAAACAATGTCATCATTGCATTTAAAATCTCATAACTGTGAGAATTACACTTAATGACGGTTGTCATAAGCATGCATAAATTCTCATTCACAAATATGGCATGTGTCGTGTCATTAATGGCTATAAAGAGAGTCTTATGAACACCCCTTTAAGTAAAGTGCTACCAAATGCACTTATAAAATGACTTTAAATAATAATTTAGCGACCCAGTTTCCTGGTTGAAAAGCATAAAAAAATGTTAACATTCACTGTTACATGTAAAACAAAGTCAGTCAAAGCTAATTTAAATACAAAAAAACAGTTAATTAATCAAGCAGATGCTTTTACCAAATGACCAGTTTATTTCTGCCAACATTATCAGTGCTAACAGTCAAAAGCAAGCGCTACAAAAGCTAGAACAGATGTGTTAAAAGCAATAACGACACAAATAAGCCATAATAATTGGAATAATCAAGGACTGTTGAATGCTGTAGTGATGGAAAGCCATTCACAATGTCTCAAACATGTAATTTATCTCCCGTGGGTCTGATAATTATTTTCTGTGTTCGCATGTTGATTGTGTCAGGGCTGCACCCGCGGGCGCCACAGTAATGAGAAGCCAGAGGAGCCTCTGCGGCCCGAGGTCACGTCTGAGAAAGGAGACATGAAGCAGCACAGCACAGCAGAGGAGATCATCTACCAGGGGCCCAAATCTGCAGAGGCCCTGGAAAAAGAGAGACCCAGGTACTTTATATTTCATGTATAAGCTTCCGTGGCCTTTTAAGTCTTTTGTGCTTGATACTTCCGGTCTCATTCACTTCCAATCATTTTTAGACGTTAAAATGTTGCAAACTGATATTTTTTATTATACAGTTGAAGTCAGAATTTCTACCCCCCCTGTTAATTTGTTTCCCCAATTTCTGTTTAACAGAGAGAAGATTTCTTCAACACATTTCTAAACATAATAGTTTTAATAACTCATTTCTTATTGTATCTTATTATATCTTTGCCATGATGACAGTAAATAATATTTGACTAGATATTTTTCAAGACACTTCTATACAGCTTAAAGTGGCATTTAAAGGCTTAACTAGGTTAATTAGATTAACTAGGCAGGGGTAATTAGGCAAGTGATTGTGTAACGATGGTTTGTTCTGTAAACAGTTGAAAAATATATAGCTTAAAGGGGCTAATAATTTTGACCTTAAAAGGGTTTTAATAAAATTAAAAACTGCTTTTACTCTAGCCGAAATAAAACAAATAAGACTTTCTCCAGAAGAAAAAATATTATAGGATATACTGTGAAAATTTCTTTGCTTTGTTAAACATCATTTGGGGAAAAAATAAAAAATAAAATTCAAAGGGGGCCTAATAATTCTAACTTCAACTGTATTATTCTGCTTTGTCTGTATAGTTGTGAACAAACTTGTTTGTAGAGCAAGTAGTTTGATCGTTTTCTGCCGTTTATTGTACCTAGTTGTTTCTCCTATAGACAAGTGAATCTGATGCTCTAAAATAATCACAAAAATGAGTGCACTTCCACATTGCAGAATAAGGTCAATAGAGTACATATGCAGCACGCAAGCATTCATTAATCTATATACATGATCAATTCATAATTGTTTTTTTTACTACTATAAAATAAAGAAGCGCCTATTCTTCTGTTAAATAAAGACAGACAGTGACTTGTTTTTGATTCTCTTTTTCTCTTTAGCTCAGATGAGCCCAAGACAAAGCTGCAGGTGAAGATCTCTCCATCTCTGACTCAGATCATGGAGAAAATGGAGATCAGTGAGAGAGAGAAGAGAGAGAAGCTCGGTGAGCAAAGCTGCTGTTACTGAACACTGGCATACAGCAAAAGCTGATCCCAGTGCAGAGGCTCTTTAATCATTTAACCCAGATTTTATATCGATAATTAAAAAATATTGGTTACTGTGTAATATTAATGGTGTATTTATATGCAAATATTAATTTAGTGTATAAATATACATATACATATATATATTATTATTATTTCATTCATATTCATTTTCTTTTCGGCTTAGCCCCTTTATTATTAATCTGGAGTCTCCACAGCGGAATGAACCGCCAGCTTATCCAGCATATGTTTTATGCAGCGGATGCCCTTCAAGCTGCAACCCATCACTGGGAAACACCCATACATTTCCATTCACATACATACATACACTATGGATATACACTATATATTATATATATATATATATATATATATATATATATATATATATATATATATATATATATATATATATATATATATATATATATATATATATATATATATGATTTTTGATAATCATACAACTTTTTAGAATTAAAAAGCATAAAGCTGATAAAGCATAACATAAATAAAACAACATTAATCAAAATGATGCAAATACAAAACAAAAATTCTAAAATATAAACCAAAAATTAAATTGAATCAGAACATTTTATAAAATAAAATGTATTTATGTTAAAGATAATAAGATACTGTCAAAATATAGTGTCAAGCATTTTCTCCACTATTTGTATTTTGCCATTCTATTATGCTTAGTTCAGTTTTGATTTAAGCTATATTATTTGTTTGAGCTGCTGTGGTTTTGTTGACCTCTCTAGAGAAGGGTTTTATGCAGCTGCTGTTGATTTCAGCTCTTGACAGTAGCTGTAGATCTGATCCCCACCTGTCCATAATCTGTCATGTCACAGAGCATCAGGGTTTGAGCTCTCACCATCTCACCTGTGCTGTAATACGACTGCTACACATTTGAGGCATCAGCTGGCTTTACATGTGTTCAGCTGACAATCTGTTGTTATTGTTTTCTCTTCCTCCTGTCACCCCTTATCTCTTTCTATCCTATAGAGAATCAAGCTCTTGTGGTTGGGGTTAAGTGCAAAAACACAGGATGCAGAAAGGTAAGTGCTCATGTAATATGAGAATCACAGCGAAACAAATTAGCTTGCTTGAGAAAATGTACATATCATGCCATCTAGTGGACATGAGATGAAAAGCGCTTTAGGCACACATGTTTATATTGAAGGAAAACTAAAAAATTCTGTCATCATTTACTCTCCTTTTACTTGTCACAAACCTGTTTGAGTTCCTTTCGTCTGTTGAACACAAAATATGTTATGTTGAAAACCTGTAACTATTGACTTCTATAGTAAAAAAAGCATTGCATAGAAGTCAATAGTTACCTCTTTCTAACATTCTTCAAAATATATTAATTTCTGAAATTCATAAAGGTTTAGAACCACTTGAGTAAATTTGAGTACATTTTCATTATTTTTGATGAACTATTCATTTAATGCAGGTTACTGATTTGGCATCAGCTTCCTTTGGTCCTCACAGCTAGTTTCAAGAGGACAGGAGGAGCAGAAGCTGATGCTAGATCAGTATTTGCACTAGTGTAATGCTTAATGGACACCAAGCAGGAGATGAGTGAGAATTAATGACTAAATATCCTTTACTGGGATTTGACCTTAATGTCTTCTGTTAAATCTTCACTTCCCTGGGAAAAGATCATCTTTAATGGATTAGTTTCCTGAAATCCCAATGGTTCATTGTGTTAATTACTCAGCAGACCTTTTTAGCCCAGGTGAGAACTAAAGCTTTATCAGCAGGTTCATGCGCCATTCACAACTGAATTAATGACTTTTAGGTTTTTTTTTCATTAACTCATGTACAGTAAGTGCTTGGGATATTTAATTAATTGTAATTCAATAAAATGTAATATTATGCATCACGAGGGTGGAATAATTGGCTTTGAAATAGACACAGACAACATAAGAAAGACTGCAGTACATTTGGCATCTCCAAGATAAACCCTGTTAAATATTTTTCAACAACTATAATGAACAGTTTTTAATAATAACAAAGGTAATATCAAGTCTATATG